>NC_056451.1:18045298-18050298 GCF_018296145.1 Oncorhynchus tshawytscha
GTGTGATGTTTAGTAAAATACCTTCCCTGTAGCCTAGTTGTGGTGTGATGTTTAGTAAAATACCTTCCCTGTAGCCTAGTTGTGATGTTTAGTAAAATACATTCCCTGTAGTCTAGTTGTGGTGTGATGTTTAGTCAAATCCCTTCCCTGTAGCCTAGTTGTGGTGTGATGTTTAGTCAAATCCCTTCCCTGTAGCCTAGTTGTGGTGTGATGTTTAGTCAAATCCCTTCCCTGTAGTCTAGTTGTGGTGTGATGTTTAGTCAAATCCCTTCCCTGTAGTCTAGTTGTGGTGTGATGTTTAGTCAAATCCCTTCCCTGTAGTCTAGTTGTGGTGTGATGTTTAGTCAAATCCCTTCCCTGTAGCCTAGTTGTGGTGTGATGTTTAGTAAAATACCTTCCCTGTAGTCTAGTTGTGGTGTGATGTTTAGTAAAATACCTTCCCTGTAGCCTAGTTGTGGTGTGATGTTTAGTAAAATACCTTCCCTGTAGCCTAGTTGTGATGTTTAGTAAAATACCTTCCCTGTAGTCTAGTTGTGGTGTGATGTTTAGTAAAATACCTTCCCTGTAGCCTAGTTGTGGTGTGATGTTTAGTAAAATACCTTCCCTGTAGCCTAGTTGTGATGTTTAGTAAAATACCTTCCCTGTAGTCTAGTTGTGGTGTGATGTTTAGTCAAATCCCTTCCCTGTAGTCTAGTTGTGGTGTGATGTTTAGTCAAATCCCTTCCCTGTAGCCTAGTTGTGGTGTGATGTTTAGTAAAACACCTTCCCTGTAGTCTAGTTGTGGTGTGATGTTAAATGATTAGACTGCCTGTGGCTCTGATCTGCTTTCAGCTTGCAGCTCATCTCTTCACAGATGGAACCAGAGCTTTTGGGATTTGTGTGTGGGTGGACACACATACACTTTAGCATAGCCATGCCAATGTGTTGCATGCCCAAAATCAGCCCCTTCCCCTGGGACTCCTGTCTGTCAGGCTGTCCTGGACTGACAAGTCACTCCCTAATATACATCTACGTCCACTCTGTGGGCAGGTTTGTCTCTTAGCTCCTCCTCTATCCATAGGTTATCCATAAGTTGAATGTAGGCAGTACAGTCGTAGTGGGGGAGTTAGAGCCTTGACTTTGGCCCTGGGGTTGTTGTGGAGCATCGACTGTTAAAAAGGGATGATGGTTTGCCTCTGACATAGTCTCTTTGGGCTGATGTAACTTTGAGAAATGAACCGAGGCAGACAGCCTGTCCCTGTCCGTCAGGAGTTCATCTGTTCTCGACAACAGATCAGCTAAAGGTCCTCCTCACTACATTAGATAATGGGCACATTTAAACTGATAAAACGGTATATTAACACGGCAAGCACATCTATTTTAATGACCATAGGGACTTCTTTATATTTCTAAATCTACAGGTACTCATTTCTCTAGTCAATGTCTGTATATTTTACCTCGGCACGAAGGCGCTCACTTAGACTGATAACATCCAGCACTCGGCTTTACAAATTAGGCCCAGGCAGTTACCAAGGATACCGATTTGTCTGAAGCGTCAGACTCGTTAGTCGATACACACTCCCTCTCCACTCTCCTTCCCCCTCACCACTCTCCTGTCCCCCTCACCTCTCTCTTCTCTCTCTTCTCTCTCTCTCTCTCTCTCTAAAAAGGGATATCTATCTCCTCCTCTCTCTCTCTTCTCTCTCTTCTCTCTCTCTCTCTCTAAAATCTCCTCTCGAGTCTCTCTCTCTTCTCTCTCTGTCTCTGTCTCTGGGGGAGTTCTCCTTGACTTTGGCCCTGGGGTTGTTGTGGGCATCGACTGTTTAAAGGGATGATGGTTTGCCTCTCTTCAGGAGTTCATCTGTTCTCTTCAGATCTCTAAAGGTCCTCCTCTCTACATTAGATAATGGGCACATTTAAACTGATAAAAACGGTATCCCTTAACACTCTCACTCTATTCTAATGACCTAGGGACTTCTTTATATTTCTAAATCTACAGGTACTCTTCTCTCTCAATGTCTGTCTCTTTTCTCTCCTCTCTCTCTTGTCTCTAACATCTCTCTCTTCTCTCTCTTCTCTCCTCTCAGTTCTCCTCTCTTGTCCTGTCTCTCTCGTTAGTCGATACACACTCCCTCTCCACTCTCCTCCTCTCTCCCCCTCTCCTGTCTCTCTCTCCTCTCTCCTCTCTCTCTCTCTCTCTGTCTCTCTCTGTCTCTCTCTCTCTCTCTCTCTCTCTCTCTCTCTGTTCTCTCCTCTCTATATCTCTGTCTCTCTGTCTCTCTCTCTATCTCTCTCTCTGTCTCTCTGTCTCTCTCTCTCTCTCTGTTCTCTCTCTCTCTCTTCTCTTCTCTCTCTCTCTCTCTCTCTCTCTCTCTCTCTCTCTCTTCTCTCCTCTCTCTCTTGTCTCTGTTCTCTCTCTCTCTCTCTCTCTCTCTCTGTCTCTCTCTCTCTCTCTTGTCTCTTTCTCTCTCTCTCTCTCTCTCTGTCTCTCTCTCTCTCTCTCTCCTCCTCTCTCTCTCTGTCTCTCTCTCTCTCTCTCTCTCTCTCTCTTCTCTCCTCTCTCTCTTGTCTCTCTCTCTCTCTCTCTCTCTCTCTCTCTCTCTTGTCTCTCTCTCTCTCCACTGCTCTTCCATTATCTTGTCTCTCTCTCTCTCTCTCTCTCTCTCTCTCTCTCTCTCTCTCTCTCTCTCTCTCTCTCTCTCTCTCTCTCTCTCTCTCTCCACTGCTCTTCCATTCTCTTCTCGTCTCCACTCCTGCCTCTCCTTCTTTCTCTTCAGTAAGGGTTTGGGTGGAAGAAAAGTGAAGGATCAAGAAGGAATAGTGAAGGGTGAAAAGAGCTTATCAATTCTTAATAGTGTTGTGAGAAGTGGAGGGAAGGAGGGAGACACTGGTGTGAAGAAGTGGAAGTAAGTGAGAAAACACATTATGAGGAGAGGGGTGGGACTGACTGACTGACTGACTGACTGACTGACTGACTGACTGACTGACTGACTGACTGACTGCAAGCACAAGCTGGAAGCCTGTATAAACCTCTGATCACATCTGTTAGTGCTGCAAAGTACAATGCCTTTCAACACAACATCCCCATACTAGTGTGAATGAAATATAGATGATGATGATGCAAACAGAGAGGCCTTGGTTCCTATTACCATCCTCCATTTAACACATCCAATCAGATCAGCGCCGGTATGTTCCATGTATAAATCACATTACAACATTAGGCCTTTATGGGCCTGTGCACAGCCACTCTACATGCATTAGATGTTATGTTCCCTCACCTCTCTGCCTTACACTCTGGTTGGGTTTAACAGCTTCTACGTATATTACATGTCTTCGGGCATAGAACAGAGATTATGGATAATGAGACGGAAAAGGTTGACACTGTTATGCATGTCTAAAGACTCATGCACGACAGTATTACGGTCAAATGCTCTTGTACAGCCTTCGGGCCTTGTTGATGTTCTTTACTAGGGATGTGCTAGAGTACTCTCAAACCGGCCTGTGTTAAAGGGATATCCTGAAAAGTCAGGTATGATATGTTCACATATGGTATCTGTGCCGGTTTGTTGTCTGAAGCACAGCTATAGCTGTATTAGTAATTGCCCGGCCTAAGGGGACAAATCAAGTATTTTAAATTGAATTGAACTGTTATCTTGGGGGTTGTGTGTAACGTGTAAAACCCAATGGGCTGGGAAGAACAGGTGTGATATGTAACTGATTTCTGTGTAACTGTTATTAGGTGCTAAACCCAATGGGCTGGGATGCTTTTGGACTCCCAGCAGAGAACGCTGCCATCGAGAGAGGCCTTGACCCGGAGGAATGGACTAAGAGGTACAATACAAGATATGACACAAACACCTTTCTCTCTCACTCACTCACTCACACACACACACACACACACACACACACACACACACACACACACACACACACACACTCCCCTAACGTCCTCCTCTCCCCTGTCTGTCTCCGTCCCCAGTAATATCCAGTCCATGCGGGAGCAGCTCGACAGCCTAGGGCTCTGCTTTAATTGGGACAAGGTGAGTAATGGGAGGAGCTGAGCACCACCTCCAACCTTCCAGTGGTAGGCTCTGTGTGGGTGGATGACTCTCTTTTCTCTCGTGCGTGTGTGTATCAATCATCTTGTGGATCACTCTGCTTCCCTCTCCTCTGACCAGGAGGTGACCACCTGCCTACCAGACTACTACAGGTGGACCCAGTGGCTGTTTGTCAAGCTCTTCAAGGCAGGACTTGCCTATCAGAAAGAGGTAGATTCGGGGGCCTTGAGTTTGTCCAATCCTTGTCATAGGCTGTGTCTCAATAGTCCAAAGTGGTTTCCTCTCTTCATCTCCTTTCCATCTCTGCTGACGAGGAGATGATGACACTTTGAACTAATGTGATGCAGTCATGCCCCTGGTATTGTCATAGGCTGTGTGTAGAACTCCAGGGAGGCAGGATGAGGGAGACACACCCCAGGAGGATGACTCTCAGGCAGGCCACAGAGGCTCAGTGGCCTGGGGAACAGTCTTCAGTAACTATGGAGCCTCCTGTGGCTTTGTGAGGAAAACACATTTTGTGTAGTAGATTACAGACAATCGGAAAATCTGTGCTGTAGTGGAGAGGTCATGTAGTTTAATCAGATGCAAGGTATTTTGGCACTCGTATCAGTAGACATCCGTCTCTTTCTCTGATTCGATCAGCTCCTGTGATGTTGGCTTATGTCTGTCTTTGTGTCTGTGTGTAGTTGTAGTAATTGTAATCTGTGTGTGTGCGCGTGTGTGTTCCAGGCGGTGGTGAACTGGGACCCTGTGGACCAGACGGTGTTGGCTGATGAGCAGGTGGATGACAAAGGGCGCTCCTGGAGGTCTGGAGCTCTGGTGGAGCAGAAATTACTCAGGCAGTGGTTCATTAAGACCACCAACTACGCCAAGGTAGGTGTGTGTGTATCGTGCGCATGGCGGGTGTGTTGGGGATAATCCTGTCAGCAGCAATAAGGGTCAAAGGGCGTCCTATCACATCAA